>NW_026860037.1:0-26013 GCF_026571515.1 Ruditapes philippinarum
AATAAAGGCTTTTTTACATAATTGATATCGTTTATACGTTTTGGGTCCGAGGTGAAAGCAATTTTACAGTTTTTGCTTCTTTTTATTTACAATCTATTTCCTTTTTCAATGATTGAATAAAGTCATGCTGATTTCATAATTATCCTAATTTTAGTATAATGTATTTGTCATAGTGAAGTATAAGGTCGGATATGTTGCAAAATTATTCAAAAGTATCAACTGTGTTTTCAAAACATTGTATTGACCTATCTAATGACAGTGTTGCATCATCAGAAAACATTACATATTTAAAGGTTTCTCATGCATCTGTCATTGATTTTTTTTCGGCCGCAGGCAGTCTGATTTCACCTTGACTTCCGCTTAAATTAACATTAAAGAAATTAATATAGACAGAATTTACATTGGTCATTTTAACACTAATAGCCTGTTCGATTGATACTGTTAAAGGTAGAGGTATGTTTGATTGCGCGATGGCAAGAAGTGTGGGAAAAAGATATAAGTCAGAATAAATATAAAAACGCAATAATGATATTTTCTAGATGTTTATAACAGCTTTTCAATAAATATATGAAATTAAAATGACAAATCGCCTTTTTGATACTTTTGCGTTCGATTGGGTTTCTCTAGTCATTATATTCTCTTCTCGAACCGGTTATAAGACTATTGAATCGAACTTTCGACTAATTTACAGTTGCAAAATTCTCCTTGGAATTAGTGTACAATATCTACTAAATCTTTGTTTTATTATGAATTCCTATTCAAATCAATTTCCATTTTGATTAAAATCAAATAATGTAAAACATTGCGGGTAAAAATGAACTGAAATAAATCTATTGAGGACGAATAAAATGTTATGTTTGCTGTTAGCATGGTAAGTAGTATCTTATCCTATGCAATTTAACAAGTTTGACCTCGCCCGAGTATCTATCTAAATATACTAAGTTTTTTGGATTTTTTGGGTTTTTTGTTTTCGCTTACTTTGGTATGTTTGAGTTTTCACAGAAGTAGACAATATTTGAATCTTTTAATTCTTTCTTTTGAGAAAGAAACATCTAATTTACAGTCAGTGCTTTAATTAATTTACTTTCCGCTTTATTTTGTTTTCAATATATTGTGATTTCAATCTGGCAAAGTATCCATTTATTTGCATTTCATATTTTTGTTCTAGCTCTTTTTGCTTATTTTATGATCTTACTGTATTACTTTACTTTTACTTTCAGTAAAATATTTTGTTAATACCTTTATCTAACACTCAGGTTGTTTGATTTTAATTTCTAACTTCCGTTGCCAGACGGAACTTTTTTAGTCTAATTTCTAATTCACTTTTTTTGTTAATTTCAAAATTATCTGTGGATCTGTATTTGAATTGTTAACTTTCAAATCATTTATTAATTGTTTCACATTTTCCTTACAAATATCATTCAATAAGTTTTTTTATGTTCAATTTTTAAAAACTGTTTACAATACGGTTTAAAATAAAGAAAGAATCAAGTCTAAAAAAGATTACAAGTTTAAATCGTATATGTTTGAATGCTTTGTAAAAGTCTCATCTGTAGGATGCATTATTCTCCATATATCACATAAATCAAATGATTCAACTAATGATTTTAGGTTTCACGGCAAAAATTATGTGTATTTTGCCCCAAAGCGTAATTTCAGTACAGGAAATTATGATTAAAACAATTTTTCTAAAACATTATTAGGACTCACCAGACTATATTTATAGTGACAGTGAATATTTTGAGTTTTAGTCATTTTTATAAGCAGATAATTCAATGTCATGCATTTTGATAACTGTTGTTTCCAAATTATACTGCATATTAACATCTTAATCAGTAACTATGGAAACGTTATAAAAAAACCTATCCAAGATGTTTTTTTTTATTTTTTTATGTTTTAATTTGTAAACGTACACTTTAAAAACTCAGCAATCGTATATTGTTGACTTTAACATAAAAATTGACATAAAGTAGTTTCATAAAACTTTGATTCAAGACGCATTATCAACATCATTACAAATTTCATTTAACAGATAAACATTTACGTATTCGATGACAATTACAAAGTCACTAGGTTCAAAAAACTCGAAATCGTTGTTTGTCCAACAATTTAATCATTCTTAACTTCAAAATGTACAGCTAAACATGGTGGCAAAATATTTTTATGTTTATATGTAAAACTCCGTTAACACTGTAATGAGTAAAACGTTTTAAGTAATTTTGTTGTGATAAATGCTTCCGAGGGATCACCCTTCTTCCATACCTTTTATTGTACATAACTGTAATAACATTTTTAATGGTCAGGTTTCGTTAACAATGGTTTTATTGTATAGTTTAACATTTGCAAACTAACCATTCGTTCCATTGTTTGTTAAAACGAAATTCGGCAAATGGCCGTGAGAATCCCAGTGAGAAATGTTTGGTAACACTGTTCGAGATGAACTTTGAACGAAACCTGAAATTCATTTATAAAAATGATACATTTATTTAACTTTGATATAGATAGACATATCAATTATCAATGGTTAAATTAAATAATGCTTGCTATTTATTTCATAAGATAGTCAAGTGTAACAAAAGTAACGTGAAAAATGAACGATAATACAGTACTGTAAAATATCTGCAAACAGGTGCCACCGTCGGGCGGGGGCGACGCTTGACTATATTTTTACTTTTTCTTAAAGCAAACAAGTCTTAAAAAGATTTAAAAATTCAATTTAGTTTTATTTAAATAAAAGTATGAATTATTTCCATAATGTTTAACGTTAAATTTTAAATCTAAAACTGTGCTAATGGTCCAAATTTCTTTGCTGTACATCAAAAGACAAGTAAAAAAGGTCTCTTCATCAAAAAATAGGTCTGCTGATATCAAAGGTAAGTTTTACATCTTTAAGTGTGAACAAAAAAATAATGAAAATTTAACCAAAATTAAATAATTTGACCTTGGCGTTCATTGTCATTAAGCTCAAGATCAAAGTCAGTTCAAACTTTTAGAAGGTTTTTTCCAAAAAGATTGTTTTGTACAAGTTTAAAAGATAATCCATTTATTAATTATCAAGTTACAGTCGATTATAGCAAACATCAGTAAAAATTCAATAATGTAACCTGCAAGATCAAGGTCATAAATAGAGCAAGGTATATTTTCGCTTTATATACATGATGGTCTTCTACTTAAAAAATGTTGTGCCTTAATATGAAGTCAATCAATTCATTTATACAATGTTTTGCCTTTTACAGCAAAAAAAAAAAAAAAAAACAAAGAGAAAATTTCAATAACTTGACCTTCAAAATGAAGGTCATTTATAAGTCATGGTCAATTTCTGTCTAGTTGAAGGACTATCCTTAAAGATTAGTGTTCAAGTTTTGAGGCAATTCATTCAAAAATAACAGCAAACATTAAGCAAAATTTAGAGATTTGACCTTTTAGGTCATGGTCATTTACAAAATAAAGGTCAAGTTTAGTATGGTCTACAAAATGTATGATAAAGGTCTTGTCTGTCCTAAGGGTTGTTGTGGCCAATAATGAAGATAATACACTAAAAAATAAAAAGTTATGATCATTGCTAAAGTTTGGGGCACGGCAACGGGAACCCGAACATGACTGTTACACTACCTCTTCTTTTCTTCGAAAAACAAGTCCAGCTAATATGCCGACCAATATTTTTACTCACGTGTCAGCAAAATAATCAAATATGGCGGTATACCAAATTCAATTCAATTAAAAGTCCAATTTGATCTACTATGGCATTCCTTATGCCATATTTTTCAAAAAGAAATGAATGCATATATTTTAATGATTACATATAATGCCGATAAACATTTGCGTTACATATTTAACATATTCTTGGATGTTTGGAATTGTTTTAGAAGAATAATTATATACAAATATAACATTTCACTTAAGTGCTGTAGCATCCTTAAGTAGAGCATACAGGATCTTTAAAGTTAACCTTTTGGACATAAAATAAAGCTTGCCTTCTGAAGATATAAAAGGTTACCTTCTGGACATCCATTTTCTGTCCCATAAATACTGAAGTCCCTATTGGGCCAAGAGCCAATATCTACGGATATATTTCTTATGACTTTATAACAAAAGCTAAATTTGAACTCATATTGGCTCGATGAAACAAGCATGTGTTTATCTGATGTTTCAAAGAAGTGTTCTTTAGACACGTTGATAACTTTTTCAATTGGATTCCCATCGCCACTAATTCGCACATGCGGATATTGTGGACGTTGCCATGTGATATCCAAGTAGCCTTCCTGCGATCCATGCACAGATGATTCCGGACAACCATGACGTGTCATAGGAATAACGTAAGGACCTGGAGGCCACAGACTTACACCATCATTTGTCTTCTCTGTGAAAAAGGTTGTGAAATAAATTGAACACGCTTATTTATGAAATGGACCAACAGTTATTTCATGATGTGAACGAACCTTGCTTTGCAAAAAGAGATATTTTGAATATCATATTTTTTTATTTTTATTTTCTTTATTAAATCAACCAATCTTTTGTGGCACCTCATTAATCAGACAAAATGTAATAAATTACAGGATCTTCCTACCTTGAAAAAAATCTTCACATTTAATTTCATATCCTTTTCTTTGTGTACATGTCTTGAGAGTATGTTTTGGTGCCTGTTTATTTTCTGGCAAGACCGACACATTTCCTGTAATTTTATAACCTATTACACTATTCAAACAACACAATGATTATAACAGAAATATTTTATAAGATTAGAAAACATTAAGGCAGATAAGCCGGCTTGTTAAATGACAATGACAATAGACTTTATTATAGCATTTAATATAATACAAATGTTCATAGCAACAAATATTCCAAAACACATCCCATACATACAAGTGGTGAGCATTAGTGCAAAAGCAGTTATTAGTACTCTATCTTCCGTTACACACATTAATGAATTGAATGCTTCTTCGGTAAGCATTAAAGTATTTCTAGAACAGAAAAATGTTGAATACAATATTCTTACACAGCCGCATTTTTCCCTATTGAACATAGAAGAACCGAAACTGTGTGTAAATATGCAAAAAAAATCACTTTTGACGATCTATATTAAGATATGTGACGTCACCATTTACTTCATCAGCACTTTGTAAAAAATGGCGGTTTTCAGTGAAAAGTCTCCCGTTACAAGTTCAAATTGCTATAAAACTGTAAAAACTGCTCCAATACTAATCAAACTTGGCACAAATGTTATCTGGACAATTGCCTTTGTAACAACATACTCAGGCTTAAATTTCCTGTTACCATGACAACGAGGGGACATCTCAAAATTGCCAAAAATCACTATTTTGCAATGATTTTTTCCATCAAAATTGATTTCAAAGTACTGCAACTTCTCAATGGATTGAGATAGAGTCAGATGCTTTTCAGCGTTAGTTACACGTTACATTTTGATTGATCTGGGCTCATTTTTACCCTCTCAGAAGTCCAAAACTTTCTTGAGAGGGACTCCGCCCCCCCCTTCAAACCCCCCCCCCCAAACAGAAGGGGGCAAATCCCCCTTCTGGCAACCCCCTGATGTATCTTCTGGTTGGGGGCCGGGCCGAAAAAGTGGTCACTTTTTTACCAACATTTCTCAAACGAAATCATGTGTTTGGGACCAAAACAGGACATTTTTTCACTATTTGAGGCCTAAAAGAGGAGCATCGAAAATGCGTTGTTTCGCGTATATATGAGGCAGAGTTAACAAAAAATGATAAAAATACCTGAAATTACCCAAAATCGCGTTTTTCCATGTTTAAACATGGCCTAACATAAATTTGAAGAAAAAAATGTTGTTTTGTAAAAAAAAATATTTTTTTCATTAAAACGCAACATAATGAAAATAAGTACGACAACAAATCAGGCACAATTTAGCTTGATATCAGGTACGGCAGCATTAAATTTTTGATGTCGTCTTAGAATCGAAATAATTTATCCTAAGAAGTGATTTCAGATGCGCAGCATTATATCACAAGGGTGTAGTGCAAGTTACCGTCTACGCCGCCTAGCACCGGCTCAAGCAGAGTTCAACAGTTACACATGGTAATTATGAAGCTTTGAATTTAGACTGTGAATATGGCGGTTATCATTGAACCTTCAATGTGACACGTTAGTACCATTCCATGAAAAGCGGCGTATAGTTCCTAATAAAAAAGTGCATGCCCGAAACGAGAAAACAATGAGTGGAATTAAATAAATAGAAATTAAAAGGGGATCTGAGGTAATGAAGCCTGCATACCATAGACTAAAGAGGCAACATATCATAGGGGAGATTATAGAGTATTCAAGAAGGATTACTAGGACCACTCAAGTTTAAAAAGTCAAATAGAAGAACCAAAAAATAAATCCACATATCATGTTAACATAACAACAATGTTGTAAGAAACAATCTCCAAGGATCAAAAATAGAACTTCTTTGATTATGTGTACGGGGCGACTTTTTACGGCCTCAACACGGCACAAATAAAACTGATGCGGCAATAAAAAGAGAGAAACTAATTCACTTAAGAACGCCTAAAACGACAAAATTGAAAATGTTGCAGCCTCGGATTAATTGAGCCTGTTCATTGACTGTATTGGAAAGTGCAAGTTACCGTCCGCGTACCCTAGCCCCGGCTTAAGCAGCATTCAACATTTAAACATGGTTACAATGTAACACGTTAGTGCCATTCAAACAAATAAATGAGGTGACCAATCACAACATCTTGGAGTAACTTTTTCATCTGCAGGAAGCTGGCACACCCACATACTGAATATATCACAAAAGACATGGCAACGACTTAATATTATGAGGTCTTTAAATTCATCACCGATCGCAGGTCACTCGAAACTAACTATCTTTCTGTTATCCGGCCTCTTGCTGAATACTCAGATGTAATCTGGGATAATGTAGCTCAAGAAGATGAATTCGAGTAAGAAACTTCCAACTTGATGCCTGCAGAATTATAAGTTTTATAACGAAACTTATCTTGTTCTCAAATCTTTATAAAGATATTTGTTTACAAAACTTAAAGGTAAGACGCTACAAACACAAACTAATTCTGCTATATAAAATGTTCAATCACCTTTCTCCACAATATCTCTCTTCCATGGTTCCCAACATAGTACGACAAACTACAGTATACAACTATATTTTCAAAAACTCAACTCTATTCAAATTCATTTTTACCATCTTCGATTGAAAACAGAAGCAATATCCAAGTCAAACTAAGAAATGCACAATCGCTTGCAATTTTCAAAAAAAGACTCAATGATGATGTCCAAAAAGTCCATGCTCACTACTATGTAGGTGAAAGAAGATATCAAATAATACATACACGATTAAGAACACATTGCAGCTCTCTGAAAGAACATCTGTTTTCAAAAACAAAAATGATAGAAAGTCCTTTTTGTATATGTGGTGAAATCGAAAATACAGAAGACTACTTCCTCCACTGTCCCATGTATCAAGATGTCCGGACTGTCCTTTCAAACAATTTAAGTCAAATCACAACTGTTACATTAAATACTTTACTATACGGCGATAATTCACTTACAGATGCTCTAAATGAAACAATTGTCTCACATATACATAAATACATACAAAGTAAAGATTTGATACATAATGATATCCGTTTAAAAATGGAAGGTCCATAGTAGTAAAGTGACTTTCCCTCTTTCTCTTTTTCCCATCTCTTCTTCTTTGCTCTTCAATGCGCATGTTTTAATCATTAAATTTTCTCAACACACTAGTTAAATAGATCAAGCACTAAACTAAGCAATTTCCTCCTTCAAAGATGAATTCTTACTCGTGCTTATACCTCAAATGGAACAGTAATGGATCTAAAGTTTAGTTCATATATTAAAATTTGTTGAATACTGATTACGGAGGATGTTTCAAAACAGCTTTTCAAGCTACTTAGCCAGTCCGTAAATTTTATTTTATGTACGTTATTATGTACGAGTACATGAATAGATTATAAATCAATATTGTTTAAACTGAAAGGTGCATACGGTCCCCAACTAAATATAATGCATGTGTCCTAAACGATAAAACAATGGGCGGATCAACATTAAATGGAATTTTGAAAGGCGATCTGAGATTATGAAATATGGGAAACGGAATCTCTAGAGATCACAAAAGCCTGTATAGGACAGGGCGCAAGGCAGAGCACGGACAGGCTATTCCCTAAAATCAAGGGAATCATATGATGCGCGCGCAACTTCAAAATTCTGATACCACGAACACCTCATCACCCGGTATTTCGAACAAAAACGAGTCATGTAAAACAATAAGAATAGATTGGAATTGAATTTATTTTGCAAAGAAGATCCCAAAACTTCTAGTTTTAGTGTTCCAAATGCCTTGACACAACTCTTCCATTTCGCGTTGAATGCGATTTTGATCCTTGATACTGCGTTCACCCGGCGTTGAAATGTTACAGAAATTGAATAATCGTCAATTAAACTGTTTTAGGCGACTGGAAGTTAGTTTATTGAAGAATCTATTTCAAAAATATATATTTAATCTTTTTCTCTTTTTCCTTTTGTACGGAAAATGACTTAAAACGCACTTTAATAGAAAATAGACATTATGATACTGCGTACCCTCTAGAAAAATCAAGATAATACGTACATTTTCTCCGAAGCAGTCTGTACTTTATGATTGGACAATTTAGGTAGCATGGGCGATGCTATAAAAAATCAAATCTGGTGTGTACAGTAACATTTGTTAGTATTTTATCCAAGAATAAGTATTTATGAAATTGCTTAATAATTTCCTTTACATTTCCCTTTTTGAAAATTGGAACAATGATACTCATTCCTATATAACAGGGTACACATATTTGTTACTTGCCTGCACAGCAGCCGAGTCTTACATGATTTTGTTTTACTTCGGAATGGCATGACTTATTTTGCGACTTGTCAATAAATATACAAGCGTGGTTCTACGCACGCGTAAAATTGACTGCGTAGGAATGGTCAGCTGTGCACTGCATACTTTTAGAATAACCAAAAAATTGCTACGTTGTCGAATATCTATTTAGATCTGCGCATTTGTTGAAATTGAATGGGAAGCATAACTACACGAACATTTTATTACGTCGTACTAGTAGTACTATTTTTCAACTGTGACATGACGGGTATCCTTTAGTAAATGTCGTAATGTGCCAGGAATTCGATGCCGTGTAGTTTATTTATATATAGACAGAGATGACACGCTCGTAATTGTTTATCCTACTGCCTTGGACATTATTTATTTTATCCCAATTAAACGATATCTTCTTTTTTAATAAGCAAATGAACAACAATGAAAATTCAAATTTGAGTATAAACAATATACATGTACAAGACATTAAAGAAAATAGACCAAACGTAACCAAAATAATAATAAAAACACACGTGTGACATCGCTTTATTATATATAAGGCGGCTATTGAAGTTTTTTTTAATTTGCACATCACAATCCAAATCAACTCAAAAGAAACTAGAAATGTGTCCATATGACACGGGTGCCCCCACCGCGCCACTGTTCTGTCAATCTTGTGACTCAAGGTCACATATTTTTTGAAAAAGAAAATCATTTACTTAGTAAGTAAAGGGCAAGAACTTTACAAATACTAAATAAATCCACAAGCAAACCCCGAGGTGCATAAGTACACATGCTGACCAACATTCTTGTAAACTTTCAGGCCTACAAGTGAAATACTTTTTGAGCTATGCATGAACAAGTTGAAAATTGCAAATTTATACTACTGTAAGTCAAGGGCAATAACTCTAACAAAACTGAAAAAAATCCACGTGCAAGTCCCAGGTGCATAGCTTCACAGTAATGTGAATCATTATTCCTGTAATTTAGTGATGTTGACCATTATTCCTGTAAAGTTGGTTGATTCTAACTCAAGCACTCAAGGACCAAATAACAACATAATGAAACGAATTTTACTCAGTCAAGGGAAATAACTCTACAAATACGAGATAAATCCACAAGCGAAACCCCAGGTGCAAAACTAAATATGCTGAGCAACCTTCCCGTAAGGTTTAATGACTCTATGTCAAATCCTTTGCTGATCAACATTCCTGTAAAGTTTCATGACTCTAGGTCAATACTTTTTGAGTTACATTCGACACAAGTTGGAAATTGCAAAATTTTTCTAAGTAAAGGGCAATAACTCTAAAAATACTATAAATATCCAGACGAAAATACCCAGGTGCACAACTACACATGCTGATCAACATTCCTGTAAAGTTTCATGACTCTAGGTCAAATACTTTTAGAGTTACGTGCGACACAAAAGAGAACGGACGGACGGACGGAAGTATGGACGGACATTCTAACAGGAGAGTAATTATGTGGCTACCCTATTGTTCTCTCTATTGTTTTTTTTAGCCACACAAAAGAAAATAGCCACGAAAAAGCATTACGGAATGAATGACATCAAAGAGAAAGAACAGTTACCTATTGTCCCTCTAGCCACATAATTACTCTCCTGTGAGTGCGGACGGACGGACGGACGGACAAGGGTAAATCTAAATGCCCGCCACTAAAGTGGGGGCACAAAAATACAAAGCTTTAAAATACATACATATAAGTGTCTTCAAAAGAAACTACTAGTTATTTCCTAGTTTTTAAAGTAAACAAACTGATAGATTGAAAAATTCAGATGTTTAATTATAATCAAACGCAACACCAATGCGTTTTGTTCCATGTGAAACAGTTCCCTTTTTTTGTTTACTTTTGCTTTTATAGACGAAACGTGTTTACACATGATTCAATATTAGCCTGATTCCACGATATCAAATCTCAATAAACTACAGACAGTTGCACAGTCAATTATTTGTATACGGAGATAAGAAAACATTGTTTTACCATTTGAGGAAATAAGAATGTTTTGCAACAAAGCAAGAAATCTTAAATTAGTCCTGAAGTGTAAAGCTGATGAATGTAAATGTTTTTATATACTTTCGTTATTTTATTGACTACTCACAAAGTTAATCGTGTCATTCCGTGGTAAATCATGCGCATAGAGACTCGGCTACTTTGCAGCCGTATAAGTGAATAAAAACTTATGTGCGTAAATTAGCTTTACACTTCCGGACCTATTTTTTTTCTTTGTTGCAAAACATTTTATTTATATTTTATTTAAATGGAAATACAATGGTTCCATATCTCCGTAAGCAAGTAATGGACTATACAACTGTCTGATTTTATGTAATGAGGCTTGTTTATTGTGACTAAATATCGTGAAATCAGGCTTAAATTAGAGCATGCGTCGACCTAAAGGGGAACTGTTTTACATTTGACAAAACGCATCGGTTAAATAACTGTTGCATTGCCTTGTTACAAAAGATCTAAATATTGCAATCTTTCCATTTGTTTACCTTTAGAAACTGAAGAAATTTAAATAAATATCTTAATATAAACAAAAAAGGTTTCTTTCGTTTTCAATGTTGTACACGTATCTTCAGGTAACGTATAATATCGTTAACATGATAAGCATACCATATACGTAACGTTATAACAGTCTGATGACAGAATGCTGCTGACTGCGGCGAGTCTCTATACTTTCCGAAAGCACTACGCGCTCGCCTAAATAACGTCGACAAAATCCGGTCAGCAGCCCGGCCGCGGATTGGCCAGAGCGGCTGTGACAAAACCGAGCGCACGCTCCTTCGGGCCCGCTGTCCGCCAGAGATGTTGCACGCCTGCGACAGTCGCTCTCGCAACCCTGTGAAGTGCCGGCGTTCAAGAACCCGGCTCGATCTCTTTTGCCGGAGAGCGACGACGGCCCCGGATCTAGTTTGCTTCCCGAAGCTGCTCGCGAACGACGCCGGCCGTAAGGTTATCTTCCCCCTGCCGGGGAAAGCGCCCCCGGTATATTTCCAACCCTCCTTCGAACAGTGCATCGAGAGATACGATGCCCTCCAAAGCGTACACTAACGTTTTTGCGAGTGTTGCGGATAAAGGCACCCCTCAGTCGGGAAGGCCGCCTTCGCCTTGTACGCGTGACTCTGTATCCTGGCTCTCTCGGGAGATAGAGCGCAGAACCTCCACCCGTGTTGGGCCGGCGGTCGAAAATCAGACAATCACTTGGCTGGTGGCTTACAGCCGTGATTCGGAGTGAAAACTAAACACACACACAGGTGAATCGCAATATGCCACCGGATCGCAGATACTGCGGTGACATAAATAATACGTTTTGTCTAAGGCATTTACAAATGATTTTAATTTTATTAGAACCATAATTAAAACTACGAAAAAGCAATCTTTGCACTTTTTCAACTTTGATTTCTTCAACAGCGGTGTCCCAAAAACCTTAGTATATTAATAACTCTACTTATAATTAGGTGCGTATAAAGATGTTTATTTGCATTTGCACTTCAGATTTCATTCACCCAGTGCTGTGCCCCTCCATTGAATTACTGTCAGAAAAAACATTATATACTACTAACGTGAACTATTAAAAAAACTTATTACTCTGTTCATGCATTTTGCTAAATCTCAAATAAATTAAATCCGCTTAAAATAATTGAGGTCATGAACATTTGACATGGTCATGATGCTTAACAAAAGAGATCAAACATATAAGAAGAATTTATCATTTACATTCGTCTGATTGAAAATATCCTCTGTATTGCATTTGGGCTACCTACAATTTTTTATTGAAAAGGGACTTGGTAGGCATGTATTATTTGCGCAAAAATGTAGCAGACTTGGCATGCACATGCACATAGCAGTGCTGTAGATTAAATCAAAATAAAATAAGAATGAAGAACTGGGACTAGAGTGTATTGTGTTAATTGCACAATTGTTATTAGTAACCCCGACTTCCAAAGCCCTTTATGGTATTAAATGATTTTTTCGGGAGGATAGGGGGTTATTGCAATTGTTATTACTTTATTCGGTTTATGAAAAGTGGTTGAAATATATGCAAATGACATCGGTTAACTAGGGCGTGGATGGTTACTTGCACTTTACATTACTGTCTATGAACAGGCTTAATCAAACCGAGCTTGCAACATTTTTAATTTTATCGTTTTGGGCGTTCTTTATGGATTCTGGAAACTTAAACTAGAATATAAGTCAGTGGGCTCATAAAGTAAACAATATATATTAATTGGAGTACTTAAAGAACTAACGAAAGGCGATCTTAAATTTTGGAAGTTCATTTATTTAATACTATTTTTAATTTAGTAATTTTAGTTCTCTAACATAAGAGTTTTGGTCAACAAGCAACTCGAAGAATCGTTTCCTTGATTTAACAAAAGCAACAACAAAACAAACAAATATTAAATTGTATTTACTTTTGTAAGTTTCTACTCTTATTTACTTAAAATGTATAAATCTATATTGTTTGTTTCGTATATGGATATTGTTGGTCTTGGGCATGCAAATGACGACATATGAAGGTGAATTATATCCGTGGAAAAATTAGTTATTTCAACAGTATCTACGTTTGTTCAATGATATTTGATTTCCTCTTAAAGTAGATAAAGTATTGGCTATTCTTCATTTTGGTGTTGTTTTTATTTATTTATTTATTTATTTATTTATTTATTTATTTATTTATTTATTTATTTATTTATTGCTTCAGAGAGACTTCACCTTATTAGAATTGTTGAAAGAATTTCAATGGATATTACATATATCCTTATTTAAATGAAATAAATAAAATTATAATTCTGTTGATTTCATAGTTAAATTACTTTTAAATCTGTTTTGGACGTTCGTTAGGGATTCCATTTTTTTTCCTGTTTTGATATATTTTCACCGCTTTCTATAAACAAGCCCATAAAATCAATTTTAGAAAAAGTAGAGAACAAGGAAGCATGGATATGTTAAAAATGATAAACTGGTGCATACTTACCTTTCCCTTTTGTTTATCCATTTTATCTTTGTAGCTATTGACTTTTATAAATTATAGAATTTGTTTTCTTCCAAATCAAACATTTAGCAATATTGTTTTACTTTAACTCTTCTAATTGCAGAACAATTTTACTTATTACCCACTGCATAGAAACACTGTTTTTCTGATATTGTTTCTCCCAATAATGCTTTTTTAAATAAGACATATTTTAACAAATTTATCAGTAAAAGAAACTGTATATTATTATTTGTAAATGTAAACCAGGTTAACAATAATGTACGTACCTATAATAATAAAGAAAATTGGCGATAACATTCTAAACTCGTCTCGTTCTGGCGAAGCGGTGCAATTTGCTTATCTTTGGGTATGACTTTCAACATATTCTACTCCCGCTCTATTTATTATACTCGCCGGGTGAATTTATACTAAATCTGGCTGATCTACCATCACGTGGCATGTAGTGGTATTGCGCACTGACATTAAGGCGTGAAACTATTGTCATAGATACAATTTGCTGGTGATATGAGCTAACATAAATGACCGATTACTGCCTTTGCGGAATAATTTGATCTATTTATTCTGACATTGCATCAATATTATCTAAAATCCTTTGTTATTTTACAACAAAATGTTTGGTGATTTTATGGAAGGTGTTTTTATGCTGATGTATTGACATTAACCATATATGCATTCCCTCGTTTAAATATCTTATATGGTCTTTGTTGTATTTAAATATTGACAATACCATTCATCATGTTGAAGCCACTCATCTCAAAATGGTAACACGACAACAATAAAATAAAATTTCATGGCAACAGAAATCCATTATTACTGACCTCTAAATTCAAAAAAGAATATTGACAAAAGCGTTTATAAAACGTGTTTTTTTACATAATATCTAATATAAATAGGAAGGATAATGTATCCAGCATTGCTTCGTGTCATAACCGTGGTTCGGGAAAATCTGGAGACGGTACGCCTGGGATCGAATTGCAATGTTCGTTGATGTGTGGCTGGTAAAGTCCTAATCATATCTCAAGCTGAAGTTGAAATTGATACACTGGTTATAACATTAATCAATTTTATGTGCCATAAACTAATATTGAAACTATAAGAGCATATTTGTTTTCCACTATGACCTTTACCTGAAGAAACGCAAACCAAGTTTTCATCAAAAACTTGCTATAAACAATAATTTATTTACAAAAGCTCCGTCCCTACTGTAAAATAACATATATACAAAGTAATTAGCTCCATTAACAACCCTAATCAAGGTAGTAAGGTAGTAAACTAACTGTGATTATAATATCTCATTCCTTATTAAGCCATTAACCGAAAACCATTTTCCTATATTTAGCATCAGTGATGTTGAATTTGATCATGGAAGACCGAAATGCAATTTCAAGCACTGTTTGACCAAAAGTTCTAAGCTTATCTCAAGCTTGATTACAATATCTCACTCCTAACTCTAGCGTCCTGCCCTAAAAGAAACATCACTCTATTTCTAATTACAGTGACCTTGAACCTGAGATGTTCATATCGGTTCTTACCGAGCTTTTCACAATAGCTCAGCTATATTCAAAGATTGATTACAATAGCTGATTCCTTAACTATAGTAATCGATCGAGAACCACGTGTCAGCCGAACCTCAGCAGCCGGGTTAAAACTTATGTCTTTATCTATGTCTGAACTTTTTTAAGAATTATAAGCAGAGGCAGATAGGGAAAAATTATTCAATATTTGTTTTACTAGTGTACTGTAGAAGTGTTTCATTTGCGAGCTGGTATCCATATATTGACAATTTAAAACATACAGCTCTTTATAAGATACTGGAAAGTAATGATTACGATTTTCGTGATCACGACAATTATGGTGATAATGATGATAAAGATTGTGAAAGCTCATGTCTAAATTAATACATCAATCAAGATATATATAAAATGAGCAAATTTATTGAATTTATATCCCCCGCGGAGTATTTATTTAAATATATTTTTCATGGCATGAACAGTAAAAACAAGGCAACAATATGCACATCTCCTCTTGGTATTGATGGTTCTCATAAATATCGTTAAAATCCAATCAGTAGTAGAAGAGAAATAGCGCGGAAACTGTATTCGGCTATATGCATACTGCATAACATATCAATGACCATTACTCTGTGTTGAAGTGTCTGACCCAAACAAGGCAAGATATGCCCCTCTCATCTTGGTATTGGTGGTTACCACAAAGGACGGACGGAAAGAAAAGGAAAACGGACGGAGGGATGGACAATGCCAAAAAATATACACCTTCCCATTCTATCGGTGGGCGATAATAGCCTTATAACTTAACATTTCATATGTTAATTGGTCAATTCATTTATGACAAATGAATAAAAAGAAGTAAGAAAACACGTAGTTGTACCTTTGAAAATTCTTCTGGCACAAACCAACCTATTCTTTAAATCGTTCTAAAACAAGGTAATGAAAGATAAGAAACATCAAGTATCTTTAAATTTTGTTCGTTGAGCGCCACCTTTTCTTGTTGATCTTGTTTATCATATTTTAAAAAGAAATTGCATTTAAAAGTGTTAAAATATAAAGCACTCATCGCTAAACGGTGTCTGATAATTGTTTTCTTATATGACAGTCTTTTCATTAACGATCAAATAAATCTTATAAATTTTTGAATGCCCTGCTGAATTATTATTTCAAATGAAATTTTTATCCATCAAATGATTTTAAAATAATTGTAAAGTTTTTATCTGCCAATAGCTCGGAGAGATTCGGTGTAATATGGTAATGTGACAAAGCTTAAAGGTTAATTAATACATCCAGGAGCAGAGAAAAATATTGTTGGCGACGCCGGTGAACGGCGTCGTCTGTTATGGAATGTTTTTTTTTTTTGGGGGGGGGGGGGTGGCCTATGGAACGAGCTGTTATTATAAGCAGTTAATGTCTTGTTTATTTTGATTCGTAAAAATCAAGTTAACAAATATGTTGTTATATTTTATTTGATAATTTTATGTAAAAAGCATGTGCATTGTGATATGATAATATTTTCACGAAATTGTAGGCCCAGTTTAACAGCTTGTTCCATAGCTTTACTGGCAATACTAAAACCCGGATTTCGAATATCGTTGTGGTCTACATTGATGCCGTATTCTTTTTCATTCATTTATAAATTTTAAAAATTTTCCTACAAGAAAACGTTCACCTGCAAATGAGTATTAGGCTTGTTAATTAAACTATTGTAAACGATTATTCTATTGATTTTATCCATATATCGTTTATATATTGCACATAATGATTGTTTTTTACAAAGTGTACCAGTATCCGGATGTTGAAAGCTATCCGATTTTCTGCAATTACTGCTGTCATATGGCCATCTAACATTTTATGAATACTTTACCATAACTTTGCATGGCTAAATGAAACTGAGACTGCAACATTTTATAATTTTGCTGTTTAGGGTGTTCTTTTAGGTTTCAGGTTTTCTCTATTTTAATGGGAAGTAACTCATGTTTACTAAATTATTTGTTCTTTTCTGTCTATCTTAGGTAACACTTACTATTTTTGTTGTATAAAATTTACCAGTTGAAAGGTCATCAAAGGCATTGAGGCCCTGAGAAGTGAATATTAATAAAATCTTTTACTTGCTTTATTTATCTAGTTTGGATTTTTCTAGTTTGTTCAGTTAGTACATACCTACAGGTATTCTGCTACAGGAATCTTCTAATCACGATGTGAAACTAATTATTATTTTCTATCTGTTTGTATATAAATTGTGAATAAAATAAATATGGTAAAATGAAAGTTTGAAAATTTAAGCTATGCATATAGGTGCTCATGTCCATATATTGAAACAAAGACAGGGTAACATCCTGAAGTTATCAATTTTAAACACTTGATATACAATGCATATGCAGTTAGTTATACAGTAAAGTATAATGGAACAGTATTTGTTACTGTAAGAGATATGCATCTAATGTTTAGACACCCACACAATCTTTATTTATATGATATAGACTATTTGAGATTTTTTTTTTACTTTATTCTATACATTATAGTTTTCTTTCTACAAAATTATGAATTTCCATCCAAGTACCAATGCTAATAGGATGTTACGTTTATTTTTAATTGAAACTTGGAATATATAAGTCTCGTTATGTGACTTGCGAGATTTCACGATATTTTGCACTACCGGGTACAAACAAAATCAACTATATTGGGTAATACTTGTATGCCAATGGGAAAGTAAAACTTACACGGAAAAGCAAAGGATATGTGGAAATTGGCAGAGTTTTTTGTTTTGTTACGACATGCAAATGGTTTCATTTTGTGAACAAGTATCAATGAAAGACAACTTCGTATAATTTTCAGGTGGGTGTGTCATTTCGAATCAGTTTATCGTAATAAATGTTGTAATATTTTCATTTCAATGTACATCTAATGAATTTGTTATTTGATACAACATCATTCGCATCTGACTTCAGACTGGTTAATTTGATTTTATCAATTTTCTATAGCGCTACCTGATTATCTCTCAGAAGTATATAATGTTAAGAAATTTCGGACAGCGCATATTTTGGATAAAGCGTTTCAATATGATTATCAGTGTGTTTTAGTTGAATATATTTTCTTCTAACTGAAAATATATATTTTCTTCTAACTGAAAATATTATTTATTATTATTATTATTATTATTATTATCTTTATAAAGCACAAACAGTCAAGCAGTATATAACCAATTTAAATTGTCATACATAAAATTCAATGAAATACTTTGCTCCGGTAGATATTTAGGCTGAGGACAGTGGTGAGATGAAAGACGTCAGTATCCAATGTAAATACACATGCATGTTCTGCTGTACAATTGTTTTGGTAAGAAATGTATTTAAAGCTACTTTAAACTACATCAATGAAAAATGAAAATACTTTTGTATAACATCCTGTTCTCGTTTTTGTAAATAATTACAGTGTAGCTAAATAAGCAAACAATATGGCATATGTAGTTAATTCATGTTTAATACTGTTTAAAGTATTTTTCTGAAGTAAGTGGGTCATATTTTTCAGTTAAATCATGTTCAGTAAATGGTTCAAAGAACTTAGTCACTATCACATTTTTTAAAGATCAGTTGTCTAAGCAAATCTACAAAAACTAGGACACCAAGAAGTGTTTCTTCCTTTTCAACATTATTTTTTATTCATGACAATATGAAAATGATTGAAATTTATAGCTGACCAAATATAATTGCTTTCAACCCATGATAAATTTTCTTTATATGCAGGTACATGACTTCATGGTTGGATTTTGAGTACTTGTCATGGCTCTTGATTTATTTTAAAGTGTTCACCACCAGATTAGAAACCAAAAAGTGATACCACCAGACATAGTTGAAAGGAAATGTCCATACACAGTCTTGGAGTACATAGTGGTAGAGACATGGTAGTCCAAGCTTCTTAAAGCTCCATGGCTTGTGTAAACTGTCTGACTGAATGGTTGTATTCTAATAAAAACTAAGGTTGAAGACACTTCAAAGATATATGTCAGTGGAAAAATGTTAACAACATATCTGTCTTTGTTAGAAATAAATAACCTGTCTTTGTTAGAAATAAATAACCTGTCATTTGTAACTTTGTATTAACTTTACTATTCAAAGATAATTTATCTTTTGCAAATGGCTGTCCAAAACAGTTTCAACCAGGCATCATGTAGTTTCAAAACAGTGAAGATACATTTGTTATAAACATACTTGAATGTGACAAGAATGGTAAAAAGATAAATGTTCTGCATTAAAATGTTTCTATCTTGATTGAGTTTCATTTCATACAATCACCATGATCATTGCAATCGTAAAAGTAATGTAATATATAACCATCATTTACATATCATAAAAATAATCTCAAAGAAAAAAACTTGTTTCTGAGGCTAGATGAGTAAAATTCCTTCCAGTTATAGCCTTTCACTGCTCACTGATACATTAATGTACCCATTGGGACTGTTTCAAAATTGTCAAAGTTTAAACAAAAACACACACAATGCTTTTAACTATATGTGTAAATGTAGTCATTGAAGAGCTGTCAAGAACTATTCATCAATATTATGTAGATAGTGTCTGTTTCGATTTCAGGACAGACAAAATTCAAATGACATGCATAGTTATTACTATTGTCAATGCTTGCATATTCAAGCAATCTAGCCATTGCTGTTAGAGAATTTAAGTACACAGTGATACTTATTTTGCAGATGAACCCTTATGATCAAGCACTGCTATAAATATATATGCCAAGTAGTAGAAACAAAAAACAGTTCATAAGTTTGATAACCATTTATTTTTACACAATTTATAGTGCATTGCTTTGCAAATATATCACACTGATTTTCCAGTGGAAAGCTTCAGGAAAGTACTTGAAATTATAATTAGTTTTTTGGAGAATGTAACTTTACACTGTGAATGTCTACTGATACAAGAATAAGAATATTTCCTTTTACAAATTTAAAGACTTTGAAAATTTACATGAACAAATTATCATAGAGTTTATTTATCATATTCTAATTGAATAATGGTCAGCTTGATATAAAAAAATTGATGCAAATGTGTGAGCTTATCAATTATAACCTCACAATATTAGAAGTAGACGATATATAATATTTTTGCTATTTCTTTTTCATCTTTACATCATAGTCATTCAATGTCAATATTTTTTAATTCAACCATAATTTGCTAGGTACCATAATTATTAACATGTATATACAATTTAAAAAAGGAGGAGAATATACCGGTAAGTGTCAGTGCCTTGATACTATTCTCTATAGTTAGAAATGAAACAATACTATTAAATTTTGTATAAAACTATGATCTATCCATCTAATTATTTAATTATCAAAACTCTTATTTGGGACCTGGGTTTTATTATACAAATGTAAGTAATGATATATTATATTTTTGCAATTTCTTTTTCATCTTTACGTCATAGTCATTTAATGTCCATAATGGCATATGACTATACTGTGATTCCATGAAAATCTTTATATTTGGTGTGTTTTTTACTTTGGTATATATAGAGTATCTAGTTTCAATACTTAAAACTGCAATAAAATTTAGATATTTCACTCTGTTTCTATCAATGTGGCATTAACAAGATTAGGTCATCATACTGTCAAACAGTATAACATCGTACCCTTTTACATGAAGATTTTTGTGCTGGATGTCATTCATCTTCTTCAGGAAAGTATATTTGACTATTCTCAGCGGCTTATATTAAACTAATATTTCACTGTAACTTTGTGTTCTCTGATATCATTCTCAAATTAAGGAACTGGAAGATGGTAGTTGCAATAAAGGTCTTCATGGACAAATTCTCCTTCATCTTTTTCCTTTTTATCTGTAGAATGAAAAATCAATAAATATGTTGTTATAAGTGTAAGACCTGAATACATGCATATTTCACTGAGTAAAACACTAGAAATAATATTAAAATTAGTTTAAATAAGCCTGCGATGATTGACAGAGAATTTCATATTTAAAGTAAATAATTTAAAACATTAAAGATAAACAACAACACATAATATATAACAGTCAAAAATATTGATCTTCTTCAATGTGAAACATGACTGTTTTCATGTTTTATTTACTAAGCAATTATCATGCAGTGAAATCCAAACATTATTAAAATGTTTTGATAATTGTTTATCTTTCCAATCATAACTAAAAATTAATCAATTATTTTACATGTATTTACCTATGATGTATAGATAATTCAGGATCATAGGCACTGCAAACAGTTGATTAATGGTCCATATTTAACAACAGTATATTCTATACCTCCCTGTCTATACATCTGAAATGGTTTATTCAAATATTATATTTTTTAATTCAATCATTATTTGCTAGGTACCATAATTATTAACATGTATATATAATTGAAAAAAGGAGGAGAATATACCGATAAGTGTTAGTGCCTTGATACTATTCTCCATAGTTAGAAATGGAACAAAACTATTAAACTTTGTATAAATCTATGATCTATCCATATAATTATCTAGTTATCAAAACTCTTACTTGGGACCTTGGTTTTATTTTACAAATGTAAGTAATTAAATCCGTGATAAAATGGAAGGGAAGAAATATCCGATTTATTGTGCAATGTCCTAATTTTGTATAACTTTAATATACACTAGAATGAAATTGTTTCTCCATTGTTTATTTCTATAAGTTGAAATTGTTTGAATAAATTTCTTACTTCAGTAGTTTTAAAACAATACTAAAAGCTAAACAACTAAAATTCACTACTTTGACAAAACATCCGAAACAATTGTCACTATCCGAAAATAAACTAGTTAAATAAACTGTATAAATCCATCTGTTTTCCGTCAGATAATTGACCTACCTGCATTTTGTTACCTGTGCTTTCCAATCCTTTAAATCTGAAGACGACCGAAACAAATTTAACTTCTATATCTCTCGAGTTCTTCGGGGTTACCTATATGCGTAACGGTAAATAAGTCTACCGATGAACCCGGAAGTAAATCGAAAGTGAAAGTAAACGAGACTTACGGGCCCTATTATTAATGTTTTGTGCATATATGTATATCTTAGTATCTGGATATATATAAATATGACTTAAAATATTTCTGTATTTAAAGCCTTACAGTTATGATGGATGAGGCTTGCATTTGAATTTATATTAAATGATTATACAGGTTTTGATTGGTATACATGTTATAGGTGTTTATACCAAGTCTTAGCTGGCTAATAATAGTATCTATAATTATAGAGTTTATACACTATAGTTTTCTTTCTACTAAATTTTGAATTTCATCTATTTATAGTACCAATGCTATTGTTAATGTTAGGATTTCTTATTTATTAAATAGAAACTGGGAATTGTTAATCTTAAGTGCATACATGTATATCTAAGTATATGGATATGATGAGACTTTTAATATTTCTGTATTTAAAGAGTTACAGTGATGACATTATTATTAGAGTGATGAATGACTTTCATTTAAAGTTATAAATGATAATACATGTATTGATTAGTATACATGTTAAAGGTTTATACCAGTGTTAGCTCGCTAATAATAATATCTATAATACAGTAAAGGAATCTTAGCCTGGATGCTGTGGTGAGATTTGGCAGGTTACATACTGACCTTTCCAGAATTAAGGTAAATTAGTGTCCAATACTAGTGATGGCATGGTCCATGGTGTAATTCCATCGGACAGTTGCATGGCAATATAGATATATATTCCACACTCTCTGTGCTAGTAGGTCAGTACTGGAACTTTAAGGGAAGAAAAGTCCTTAAATTTGGATCAAGCTTATAATTTATAAAGTCTCAAAAATCATATTCTGAATTGTTATTCTTTTTTTCAACATGTGCATAGTTTGATAAGGACAGCTTTTATCTTATCTATTTGTAATGGAGGGACACCGGTCTCAACCTCCAGGTCTCTAGAGTCAACCCAACTACAGACTTTTCATAGAATAGATTGTTTCTTGCTCTTGAATAAATTTGTGCATTAAATTTTGCAGTGGGTGATTTGTGCCACATGAAAACCGACAAAGTACAAAAGGTAACCGGGTGCCAGATGAAAACATAAAAATACAATCTACACCAAAGTGGTTCTTTTGTTGCTTTTTTATGTTTTTTTCCGGTGCCCCTTGATGCATAATAACAATCAGCCTCCATAAAATTTCTCATAAAAAAGGTTAGTTTATTTTATCTACAAGTAATAGTTATAGTACATGAAAAGAGTTAGTTACGAGGAAATAATACTGGCTGGGGCGTTATCAAGGAATTTTCTGCTAAAACAATGGCGAATTTCGAGCTCGAGTTGAATTTCGAGCCAGCTCAAAGATCGAAATTCAAAATTTAAAATCCCGAATTTCGAGCTGGAGATGAATTTCGAGCTAGCTCGAAGATCGAAATTCAAAATTTTCAAAACCAAAATTTCGAGCTGGAGATGAATTTCGAGCAAGCTCAAAAATCGAAATTTAAAATTTTCAAAACCCGAATTTAGGCCTGGAGTTGAATTTCGACCTAGCTCGAAGATCGAAATTCAAACTTTTTAAATCCCGAATTTCGAGCTGGAGTTAAATTTCGAGCCAGCTCAAAAATCGAAAAATCAAAATTCAAATTTTTCAAAACCCGAATTTCGAGCTGAAGTTGAATTTCAAAACAGCTCGAAGATCGATATTCAATCTTTTAAAATCCCGAATTTCGAGTGAAGTTGAATTTCAAACCAGCTCGAAGATCGAAATTCTAACTTTTAACATCCCGAATTTCGAGCTTGAGTTGAATTTCAAGCCAGCTCGAAGATCGAAATTCAAAATTTTCGAAAGCCGAATTTCGAGCTTGAGTTTAATTTCGAGCCAGCTCAAAAATCGAAACTCAAAATTTCCAAATCCCGAATTTCGAGCTAGAGATGAATTTCGAGTTAGCTCGAAGATCGAAATTCGAAATTTTCAAAAGCCGAATTTCGAGCTAAAGATGAATTTCGAGCCAGCTCGAAGATCGAAATTCAAAATTTTCAAAACCCGAATTTCGAGTTTGAGTTTAATTTCGAGCCAGCTCGAAAATCGAAACTCAAAATTTTCAAAACCCAAATTTCGAGTTGGAGTTGAATTTCGAGCCAATTCGAAGATCAAAACTCAAACTTTTCAAATCCCGAACTTCGAGTTAGAAATGAATTTCGAGCCAGCTCGAAGATCGAAATTAAAAATTTTCAAAACCCGAATTTCGAGCTGGAGTTAAATTTGGAGCCAGTTCGAAGATCGAAATTCAAATTTTCAAAAACCCGAATTTCGAGCTGGAGTTTAATTTCGAGCCAGCTCGAAGATCGAAATTCAAAATTTTCAAAAGCGGAATTACGAGCTTGAGTTGAATTTTGAGCCAGCTTGAAGATCGAAATTCAATTTTTTTAAATCCCGAATTTCGAGCTGGACATGAATTTTGAGCCAGCTCGATGATCGATATTCAAAATTTTCAAAACCCGAATTTCGAGCTGAAGTTGAATTTCGAGCCATCTCGAAGATAGAAATTCAATTTTTTTTGAAAACCCGAATTTTGAGCTGGAGATGAATTTCGAGCCAGCTCGAAGAACGAAATTCAAAATGTTCAAAAGCCGAATTTCGGGCTGTGTTAGGGTCATTGTAAGCGCCACCTGCCTAAGTGCGCCACCTCTGGACATCCCTTATGTAAATTACTATATATTTGTCTCTTATAAGACGGCCACCTGCTCAACGCAACCAACAGCCACCAATTTCCATCCCCAAATGGCCAAAATAACCAGATCAAACGGCCAGTACAAGAACGTTTGTCGCCATGTTGGATCCAATATTTTTTCTGTACCATACCGTGTTCGTACCGTTTTACATTATTATTTCCAGAAGTCGGTAAATTTGTTTGTAAGTTTAAAAAATAACTTGTTTAAAATGTGTTTCGTTTGAGTAAATTGTTTTTTATATACATGTATTTTCGAAAGTAAACGAAAGAAAAGTGAAATTATAATTGTGCGTAGCATTTTTTTGTTTTTGAATTAAACACATTAACTTAATCTAACTGCAAAGCAACATCTAAGCTGTCCAATTGATTAATTTGAATCTATACCTTTCAATGTCTGATAATCGCTAATCCGATTGTTTTGAAGACGTGTCAACATACATGTGTAATATGATCATGCTATCAATCTAATACACGCCGCGGGTCATGACCTTTCTTTGTTTGCATAATCATCGTCACATAAAACGTATAGTGGTTGCTATTTATTGTCTCAAATCAAAACGTTACTCGGCAAATTTCTTCGTTTGTATTTAGAATAACTTGTTTTTAATTTCCTTTGTGAATGAATAAAACGTAATTGATATATTTTCCTAAAGTTTATGGAGTTGAAAGAAATTTAATTGAAAATCGATTACCGAGCATAGTTAACTTTGTATGTCTGACGTTTTAACAATAATTCTAGACTTTTTTAAACAAAAATAAGGTGCCAAATTACTTTTACTATACAATGAACATTTTAACACTTTTTATCAATTACATGTATATGTTCTTTTTACATTAGATTTTCAGTATTACATATTAAATTCTATGATTTAAATGTTTTTTTTAAAAAAAAAAAACATTGCAAATCATTGTGTTTTACGTCATATCTAAAAAAATA
>NW_026860038.1:0-12782 GCF_026571515.1 Ruditapes philippinarum
AGGGAAAATATCACAAATTTAAGGTCTTTTTTGGGTCTGGGGAAATCTTTTAAAAGGGAATTTTTAAAATTTGACTTTATCACTCTCCACGTTAAGCATTAAAATTTTTAAAAAAAACGTTTTAAAAAATTTAATATTAAGAAACATTTAAAATGGTTTTAATTAGTAATTAATTTAACCCCTTTTTTTACCCCCAGAACATAATTTAGCCCAAAAAGGGAAAATTTTCAACCCTTGCCTCAAAGCTGACAATACGTAAATTTTTGGGGTTTTATTGTAGGAATTTAAAAGAAAAGAAATTTACCTAAATTTTATTCCCCTTTTTTTAGATTATTAAACCTTTTTTTCAGGTGGGTTTCTGGGTTTTTTAATTTTTATCTAATAAAAAGGGGTTTATGGCAGATAATAAAATTAAATTTTTCTGTTTAGGCTTTTTTCCTTTTAGGATGACAAAATTAAAAATTTTTGAATTCAAAAACAGACCCCCTTTTAAAAATAACCTGGGTTTTCGGACACGAGTTTAATGTTTGGGAGGAAAAGAAACCCCAAAACAATGTTATTTAAAGGCCAGATTTTTTTTGTGGTTTGGGCCCGGGGTCATTTTCCCTTAGGCGGGCCCCGAAACCCCCAAAAAAGCCAAAGCAAAAGGGAAAGGAAACATACTTTAGTTAAATTAAAAAAAGGATTAAAAAAAGAAAAAAACAATGATTTCCCCTCCTTTTTCAAGGGGTTTAAAACACAAAATTCAGCAGCAAAAATCAAGCCCAGAAGGGGCCAATCTAAATTAAAAAAATGAGGAGTACTGGGACCCGAGGAAACCCGTCCCCCCCAAAAGCTTGAAAATTCCCCCACCCCCAACCGAGCAAACCAAAACCCCCAATAAAGACCAAAACCCGTGGGGCTCTTTTAAAAAAGATACATTGAAAGCTGAAATATTCCTAGAAAAAAGGGAAAAAACCAACCCTTTTTCCCTTTCAAGGGGTTTTTTCTTGGGGCTAAGTTTCCCCGATGGTGAGATTGGGGAACAATTTCCCGTGCAGCAAAAATAATTTTTAAATTTTTTATGGTTCCCATGCCCCCTTTTACACCCTGCCCTTTTCCAACCCAATTTCCCGGGGAACCCGAACGGGTATTCTTTTTATTTTATGAAAACTCAAAGGCAAAGAGGAAGGAATGTTTGGGTTTTGGGGTATGGGGGTTTGGGAAAAATTTAAAAAGAGTACAAAAAAAGGGTTCTTTTAAATTTTTATTTTTTGGCCCCACCCAAAAATCGGGGACCTTTGGGAAAAATAAAATTCAAATTTGGAAAAACAAACGTTAGATACCCCAACCTACTGCAAAAATTTTTCCCTGGATGGACCAGCTACTAAAAGGATATTCTTTTTAATGAGATTGTGAAGGATCGAAAAATAGAGGACCCAAATATGCCTGGTCGTCTGAACTTCATGTGGACTTCATGTTGTCCATGGGAGTTTCAAGACTGGTACCTCTGCCACTGGTTGGGAACTTGACAGTTTGCTGCGATTACTTTGGTATGTGTTTGAAGATTCTCCAGCCAGAAGAGAAGATTATGAAAGTATTGGTGGAACAGGAGTGTTTCCATTACGTTTCTGTTCAACAAGATGGCTAGAAGACATTCCTGTAGCTGAGCGTGCCATTGAGATTTGGCCAGCAATCGTTTAATATGTAAGAAAGATCTCAACAGGACCAAAGAGCAAAATTCCATCTATAAGCTCATTCCAAAGGCTTGTGAAACATGTTTCAAGATCCCCTTACTATTTGCGAAGTTGCAGTTCTTCATCAATGTGGCAGAACCTTGCATTGAACCATTCCTAAAGAAATTCCAAGGTGACAATCCAATGCTGCCATTTTTAGCAGAAGAATTGTACTCATTGCAGAAATTAGTTCTCGAAAGGTTTATAAAGCCAGAAGTCCTAAACAAAGCAAACACCAAAGCAAAATTAGCCAACATAGATGTGATGGCTGCTGAAAATGTGGTTCATCCAAAGTGTGTGGAATTAGGATTTGCAACAGTGCAGCATCTGAGAAAAGCAGAAAGAGAGAAAACAGTCAGCGATTTACAAGTTCTTACTTTCAGGAAGGAATGCACCCTGTTTCTCCAGAAATTGTGCATGAAGTTACTGAAACGATGCCCTCTGAAGTATTCGGTTGTGAGATATTTGGTATCTTTGAACCCCCAGCAAATGGCCAACCATCCTGAGTCATCAAAGGAAATGTTCAGCAAATTGCTTCAGTGCCTAGTTGACAACTGAATAAGAGAGCCAAATATTGTGATATTGTTATGCAGCAGTACAGGAAATGGTTGGCCGACATTGAATGTGAGAAGAAGGAAGTGTATGAGTCTTACAGCATGGGTAGCAAGGAAGGCATTGACATACATTTCTACAAGGATATTGGTGGGAAGGCTGAATACCAAGAACTTTTCACAGTGGTGAAAGACATGCTTATTCTGTCACATGGCCAGTCATCTGTTGAGAGGGGGTTCTCTGACAATAAGGAGCTATTGAAATGGAACATGAATGAGCATACCCTTATTACGTATAGACAGGCTTATGATGGCCTCAAATCCCAGGAAAAGCCACTCTCCGAGTGTGTCAGCAAGGAGTTACTACAGAGCTGTAGGCATGCTTACCATAGGTACAGGACTCATGCACAGAAAACAAAGGTAGAGGATGAAAAGAAGCAGAAAGACAAAGAAAGGGAAGAAAATCAAAGGCAACTGGATGATGCAAAGAAGAAAACGGCAAGTCTGAGAAAGATTGCAGATAAATTGGTTGTTGAAGCTGATGAACTGGCCAAACAAGCTGAAACCAAAAACAATCTGCATTTACTGGTCAAATCTAATGCCCTGCGGGAAAAGTCCCATTGAAAGAGAAAGGAAATGAAGTGTGAAATTAAGACAGCTGAACATCTAGAGAAGAAACTGAAACAAATGTAATGTTACAGTCATGCCTCTCATTGTATTCTGTATTGGTCTAGCTATTTCTGTGCATGATCACTAGAAGTGCTTTTACTAACTAGCAATATCTAGTCAGTACAATGTATTCTGTATTGGTCTAGCTATTTCTGTGCATGATCACTAGAAGGGCTTTTAATTACTAACAAAATCTAGTCAGTATACATGTATACCAAACTACCATATTGGCATATAACCTGCTTTGCTTTTTGCTTTGACACTAAGAAATTGTACAAGAGGATTTGTCTTGCAAACATGATGGAAACTAGTTAAATTATGCAATGCTATTTTTTTCACACTAACTTTTTTTCACACTAACTTACTTCACTCATTCAAAGTCTTTAATTTTATAGTGATTATTTCATGATATGCCAAAATGAGCCCTATGTTCTTGTTTTCACAATCAGTGGAGTTTATCATGATGCCTTATACAACTGTGTTAAATGTTTATTGTTCTTTTAGAGAGTTTAGAGATGTTTGAATTTTAAGTTTTGTCATACAAGTATTACTCTTATAGTCTTGGTGTTTTATGTGTTACTACTAGGAAGGAAAGAGTGACTTATGTGATTTCTAATACAGATGCTTGTATTATGGTTCTTCTGATTTTCATGTCATATGTTTCACATGTTTCACTGACCAACAGTCACACTGTGTTTGAATAGAAATAGTTAAGAAAAGTAGAACACAATATTTGAATCATTACTTTGATGTAAATGTTTTATATTTTGGAAAATAAATACAAGTTTACATGCAAAAATATAATGGGAGGATTGGACGGCTATAGGGGAGGTCAGGAGGCCGTTTATGTGTTTGACGATTTTGGTCAGTGAAAAAGATGAATTGGTCAGTGAAAAGTCAGGGAAATGTCAGGGAATTTTATTTCACCAAAGTGCTGGCAACCCTGTCCATTGGGATATATTTTGAGCCATAGGATGTGATTTAGCCTTTTATTATTAAATATATGTAAGCTGAAGTAGGTTAAGGTCTTCAGCGAACCCCTTTTAACCCATTTTACTAAATCAATGACAGCTAATGCATATGTATACATGCTCTCAATAGCTGTTACCTAGACTTGCTTTCTTTCTGATCAAAACCAGATAATTATTTTTATGTACAATAAATACTGCACTGAATATTTGTTAATTTTTGTAAGTGATGGCTTTCTTAGAGATAAAAAAACAAGGTATACATAAATTGATAATCAAGTTACTTACCTTCCGACTTATTTAAATTTTATTTATGAAAAATCAATATGGTAAAAAAGGGAAAATATATCTATAAAGTATGAAAAAAAAGTTATGTGCTACATACAACTTTGGTTTTAATTTTACTCTTGTTAAAAGCTTTTTCTTGTCAAGACATACTGTAGTATTATAAAGGGATATTTAGGCAAAATAATGACACAACTATCAAAATGATGTTTTGTACTCAAATCACACTAAAATGACATTTCTTAAAGTTCCAGCATGAATTTCTGTTTAAAATCTACATATTTTGGGTTTGAAGCATAAATATATCTATTTTATTGAACAAAATTTAGACGCCAATAAAATCACCGAATAGTTTTAAAACAAGTCATGTCACTTGAATAAACCCTTGAAGTAACAATAACAGATATTGTGGATATTGTAGGATTGAAACAAGTCTAAGTCATTCATTTGACATGTTCTTTAACGTTTACAGAGTTCACCGTGACAACTACTGTGAAATCCCAGTGCTCTAACCTGACCCACGCGGGTCAAGTTAGGAAACCACCATTTTATTCTTTATATGGAGAAAAGTTTTGTTCTTTGACTGTATTGACTGTATTGAATGTATTCATTTTGGGGGCATTTACAGAATAATAAATGAAAAATTTAAAACTAAGAAATGAAAATTTTGCCTGTGTCTCCCTGTATATGTTACTAATGTAATAGTAAATGCTAATACTGGGAAAGAAAGCAGCCAGAATTTGGTCTGTATTAGTATCTGGTCATAGCAAAATCTCTATCAGCAAATTGGAATCCCTTCAGTACAATTTATTTGTCTTTAAAATGTAGTCTTAACAATGATTTTAACTTCCTTGAAAAATATTTACCCTCAAACAAAAAAGTTGGTCTGTTACCAGAGTTACCTGTTGATTTCTTTTCCTGATTTTCTTTTTCTAGGAAATGGGGTATTTGCAACGTTCCAAAACTTATAGACCTATAATCATTTAAAGTCTGCTAATGTTAATTGAATAAAGGCATAGAATGGCGATCAGGCAAGTGAATTATGTTTGGTGAATTATTTAACTGTCATGATTTGCATACACCTAAAAGACTCCAAAATGTTTACTTTGAAAGAAACTACACCGCTGCGCGTTCTTGCTTCTCGCAGAAGAATAAACCAGTCGCTGACGGTAAATACCGAAAAGAAGCGGATAAATACGTTTATTTACGATGATGTAGTAGGCAGGGAAATGGGCAGAGCTTTATCTCTTATTGCAAAACGTGTACAGCTGGATTATGCTGAGCCGAATCATAATTGTATGACAGTGTAAAGCTTAGAAAGTAGCGTCTTTGTCCGAACAATGAGTATTCCGCATGCTATGATGATTACTTGGTATTGCTACTCTCAGAAAATCAGTTAATGTTTTGTCGTTTAACAAAATGTTTTTTGTTGAAATACATGTTTACAATGTTAAATCGGCAAACTGAACCGAAGAGTGCAACATTGGAGTTTACATACAAAGAAATACAATTGTATTTTGACCGTAAAAAAACTGTTCAAGGCTTTATATTTGGCAACGAATAACCTCCATAGTATTTAGTCTCTTGTTCACAGAACAACAACTTGCCCCTGACGGGGTTTGAACCCACGGGGTAAACAATACTGAGATTACTAGTCGGACGCCTTAAGCACTCATTTAGCCACTAATATGCTATTTATCAAAAACTGTTAAAATATTATAAACAATTTCAACGAGGAAAGACGGCGTTCAATGGACGCAAAAGTTAACATTTAATGGCGTTTCCATGTAAAATATATGCACGGCCGTGAACCATTTTTACGGAGGCGAGTTGATCGGTAGTTTAACAGAAGCATTCCATATTTTTCAATCTCTTTCAACCATTGTACTATATCATCTTACCTGCAGCAGATGTTTGATTGAAGTTGATTGCGTCCATTGAACGCCGTCTGTCCTTGTTCATCTTGTTTACCATATTTACACTGAAATAATAGTAGGTATATTTTCTTATTACATTGAAAATGCTATACTAGCTTTATATATTTGATCGGGAGCAGGTGTTTCATTGTTTTCATTTCAATATATTGTTTTTTGAAGCTGTGCATAATTAATTTTGTAAAAAAATGACAATTTCAATATTAAGTTCTACACACACTTAAAATAAATTATTTTTTTCAGTAGATTATGTAACACAAATAGTCGAAAGGGTGCACTTTGTCAAGACAAAACAGCCAGAACGAAGGACAAAAAGAAAGGAATAACTGTTAACCAAATCAAGCTGCCTATTTTAATATTAGTGAAAGTGAATATCCCATAGAATGGACATCCAAACTGATCTACACTCGTATTTTTTATTTCCATATTCTATTTCTTTGTTTTGTTTCGAGAAGAAGAGTTGAAATACCAATAGAGCAACTCTTGAATGTGAAACCGAATAAGATTATACAATCTAACGATGCAATTCATTCTTATTGTATGGAACAGAATTAGTGCATTTATTCCATCTTGCTTCATGATATCGGAACTTACATTATGCTTGCTTCTATACTTCTTAATGACAATGAAAACCTGCGTTTTGCTGAATTCAATCATGCCTTATGATTACTGAATGCACTTTCATGTAATTGCAACCTTGTGTTCCCTACTAAACTATCAAACTCACATATTTTAATATGCTATATGTTTAAATGCATCTTTTTTAAGGACAACGTATTATGTTTGGTGTTTAAGATAACATTCTTTATAACTATATGTAACATGGTAGATGTATCTTTAATTTGCTATAAATCTGCCACTTATATTGTCGACATTATGTCAAAATAAACTGTTCATTTTGATCAATAATTGGCGAATTTGATGTGTCTTAGCATTCATATGCTTCTTACAAATATAATGCAATACATGATCACTGCGCATCGACAACGCAGATGACAACGATAGCGATATTATAGTCGCATGTGACAGTAAGCACTAAGCAGTTGGCAGTAAGCATAATGCGAGTTGCAATAATTTGTGTTCATATTATGACAGCAGGTGTCGCTTTGTCGGTACATCCCGTTATTTTCCGGATGATCCCGTATTTTGGCACGTGGAGTAAACAAAGTTAGGTCCACTTTATATAGGAGTGTTAGTTGGGGACTGACATGTAAATTTACTGAAAAACAAGAGAACATGATGCGACAGACGAAAAGTGCGTGTTTTTGAAGATTCCGCCAGCATGTCGAAAAAAAAGTTATATATATCTCTAATAACTAATCCTACAAGTGGCAACTCACCTCTTATACAATTGTTTACACTTTTTTTCATAGAATTGTCCCGACAAAGGGCTATAACTTAGTCAAAATTAATGTCTAATTTATGGGCCTTATGATCCTTAAGACATGTATTAAGTTCAAAGTGAACACTTCAGTATTTTCAAAGATTCATGTTGCACGTAAATCTTTAAACAGAAATTTTCTAAGTTATAAAAATCATGGTGTAATCTTATTTAATTATCTCGTCTGCACGACTTAGTTATCTCGTTCCCACGACTTAAACGACTTAGTAACTCGTGGCCGTGACATAGTATCTCGTGGCTACGATACAGTATCTCGTTCCCACGACTTAACTATCTCGTGGCCACGACTTAGTAACCCGTGGCCACGACACATCACGTGCGCACGAGATAAATAAAAACATACACATGTCAGTTAGTAACTCGTGGCCACGACTTAGTACAGTACAAACTTGATTTATTTTTGTAAAATAAAATAAATATTATTTGGCTTCACACAAATTTTTTTTGTACAATAAAATAAATATAATTTGGCTTCACACAAACATTGTGCTTTAAATCTTTTACACTGTAAGTGGGCAGTATGAATATTCATGTAAAGTGTTATTACAAAAATATATATGTAAGTTTCTTTTAAAGACAGGCACAACTTTACTTGACCCGTATTAAGGAAAGCAGATTCCTATACATTATGTGTATGTGTTTTTATCTAAATAAAACGTATTTAGTATGAATTTTATAGATTTCAATAATTTTTTGTGATAAAAATATATTGCTGAAAGATGGGCATAGTATATCTTTAAGCACAAATGTATGTAAATGTGGTGGTGTGTGCGGGATGTCTGATCTATAATCAGACACACATATGCCCAACATTTGTAATTGACTATGCACATGTCACAAAAATAAACAACTTCCTTCTTTCCTTATTATACATGTATATTTTAATGTGTTACACACTTATTCGCCACTATTAGTGACTGAGACATTTATTAAGTTAAAAGGCCAATTAATAAGTTTTGCTTTTAATGTCCAAGTCAATGTTAGATAAAGACCTTCGCAATCGCAGTACCTGGGCAGGTGCTTAACAACTGGATGACAGTATAATATGTTTTGGTAAGGGAGTACACTAAGAAGACTATTGCATGAAACTTACACGTATATATTCCATCCCAGCTCATAAACGTATATTTAGGGGTAGGTGCAGCTCTTAAGCCAAGGCCTGAATCCGCCACTGTACGTATAACTGCCCCATTGAATAACTGTTTACGAGCACATTTTTTCTATTAAACTGTATACATATACATGTATGAAATTATTTTGCATAATCCTTACTACTTGTATTTATATTCTTTCCACTGCAATTTATGTATTAAGCGTTTGGTACGTATTTATAGCATTGTCGTATTTTAACGTATAACCACGATGGCCCTAACGGTATTCCGTAATATATACATGTACGGAAAATCCCGATGATAGGCGAATCATGGAAAAAATCTGTTGATATCGATTACAGAGTTCTCGCCCCTTAACAGTTCACAAATCGCTAGACATTGTTTAAATTGTTTATCATAATGTAAGATGATCAAACATAAAGACACAGAGCTTTATTAAGCATAAACAGAATAATGGATATAAGCGAAAGCTAATAGTAATCACGCCATGCGAGCTGTAAATCAAATAAGTCACATTTGAACAAAATCCATCAGGGAACAAAAAATAGTCTATTTTAAATGACTTCTACATAAAAGTAATACAAAAAAAAACTAAACCGTAAATGGTTTGTATAGAGCATGAAAAAAGGTAGCTTATACATAAAGGTATATGACGTTAACATTTTAGTATTCCAAATGGCTTGTTCCAGTTTAATAGTTATCACTCAATGAAAGAATTGGTCACTACGAAATGTTTGAGTGAAATAATGAAAAATGGAATCCAGAATAATGCAACATTTAAATATCATAAAGCAAGATGGAATCAATCAATGCAAGTTCTAATGTCATGTAGCAAGATGGAATTAAGCATAATGCAAGTTCCAATGTCATCATGCAAGATGGAATCAAGCATAATGCAAGTTCCAATGTCATCAAGCAAGATGGAATTAAGCATAATGCAAGTTCCGATGTCATCAAGTAAGATAGAATAAATGCATTAATTCTGTTCCATATTATTGTTTTAATACAATCTTTTTTGAAACCAAAGATTGTAATTTTCATTTCTAAATACTAGTATGTTTCAATTGTGAAAGAGAGAAATAATACTACAAAAGTTTGATCTTAAAAATTTTAAACGAAAATATTCAAAATTACAATGTTATGAAGCTATAACTAAGTAAGTTAGTTGTTTACATTTGTTTTACATTTTCATAACACTAGAAATGTTGTTTTTTTCACTATAAAGGTACCTAATTACACTCGTGTCATTATCATGAGACTTATCATATTAATTTTTTTAAATTTTATGAACATCAATCATTGTCTAAGAAGACATGTTAAAATACCTAAACTCCATTATATTTATTTTTTAATAATTATCATTATAATCAATGAAAACATTTTTCCTTAAAGATGCTTCATTTGTACCAACAGCTTATGCATACATAAATAATCTCAAGATAAAAAGAGGTATCCTGATATTTGATCGACATGCGGTGTCTTTTGGTAACAAAAAATCCAGAATTACACATGTTAATGAAATTAAATAGGTAACAGTTGTTTTTTAAGTCATGTCTTGGTAACTACAATTTTTTCCTTATAAGAATTTGTTTTATTTTATTGTTCTGTGACACATCTGTAGATCTATGATTATCTGTACAGAGTCACCTTCAGGTAGTGACAAACATAACCAACCACCGTTTTTGAAAAAAAAGCAAAATAAAATAAAATAAAGATCTGCAACATGTTCATTTTTTTGCAAAATAGTGCAGAACTTAAATGAACTAGTCGCATCTAAAGAACTTATTGAATTTATCGAAATACACGAGATTTATATTATCTTACTTCATTTTTGGAAAACAGTTTGATTGCTATATGCAGTGTTTTTCAATTTTCAGTATAAAAAGGTATTCAAAATAATAAATAGCTACTTTCGTAATAAAGGCTGGGATATTCCAAAGTTGTAAACGAAACGTATCTATCTCCTAGCTCATGCCTTCTACGTTCGGAGTGATGAAGTTTACACATCTGCGGATGTTTCTAAATTCAAAATTCACCATTTTTGTGTTTAAATGTTGAATTCTGCTTAAGCCGGTGCCAGGGAGCGTGGACGGTAACTTGCACTTTCCAGTACCGTCCATGAACAGGCTCAATCAAACCGAGCCTGCAACATTTTACAAGTTTGCCGTGTTGGGCTTTCTGTAGGGATTTTGTTTTTCACTATTACAACAGTATATCTCGAACAAACTTGATGTTCTCAGAGTTTGTTATAACTTTAACCTGAAAAATAAAAAAGACGACGATGCTGAAAAGTGTTTTACAAAAAGACAATCATTTTAACTGTAAATAACATTATCATAATAAAATTAGATAATTCAGTTTACAGTTATAGCAATGGTTTGATGTTGATTGTGTTCTGTTATATTTGACATATTCTAGTTTTATATTGCTTTTTCTTGTGCAATACTTAAAGAGTTAATGATAATGAGATTTTATTTCTTTCTGAAATAAATATATCAAATATATACAATAAATTCTAAAAGACAATTAACAGTGCATTTTTTTGCATCTGTTGCTTTTTTACAATAAGTACTGTTACAGTTTACTTTTTTCACATTTATTTATTTCATATCTATTGCTACTTTCTTCGGACAACAAGTATCTAACATTCTCTAAAATCATTTTATCATTATATAAACATTTGACCTCTTAAAAGTTCACATTTATATGTTTTTGAGGCATAATGTGCTTTTAAATTCATAGCATTGCAATTAACGATTGATGTATAAAGTAAACAAGTGTCTTTATACCGCTAGGTATACATTATAAATTGTCAGTATCATGTTTTAAGGTATACATTATAAATTGTCAGTATCACGTTTTAAGGTATACATTATAAATTGTCAGTATCACGTTTTAAGGTATACATTATAAATTGTCAGTATCATGTTTTAAGGTATACATTATAAATTGTCAGTATCACGTTTTAAGGTATACATTATAAATTGTCAGTATCATGTTTTAAGGTATACATTATAAATTGTCAGTATCACGTTTTAAGGTATACATTATAGATTGTCAGTATCACGTTTTAAGGTATACATTATAAATTGTCAGTATCATGTTTTAAGGTATACATTATAAATTGTCAGTATCATGTTTTAAGGTATACATTATAAATTGTCAGTATCATGTTTTAAGGTATACATTATAAATTGTCAGTATCACGTTTTAAGGTATACATTATAAATTGTCAGTATCATGTTTTAAGGTATACTGTGGCGACTTTCATATTTTAAACTTTTACTTTGGTAGCGTATAAGTCGCAACACTGTTTGGGGTTAAAACAATCTTTAAATAAATGGATATAAATAGAAAAAGTCTTTGTTTAAACTTTTAAAATGTAAGAATATTTATTGAACAGTTAGAACAAATATCATATATAAAAATAATTATGTCTTTAACATCTATCAATAATAGATCTAGTCATTTATAAACTATATCTCTTCTTTACACAATTTCTATTAGATTCTATTCTCAATTATTATCTCTGTCTCATCTCATCTTATCTCAATCTCATCTGAATCTAATCTCAATCTCATCTGAATCTAATCTCAATCTCATCTGAATCTAATCTCAATCTCATCTGAATCTAATCTCAATCTCATCTGAATCTAATCTCAATCTCATCTGAATCTAATCTCAATCTCATCTGAATCTAATCTCAATCTCATCTGAAATCTGAATCTCAATCTCATCTGAATCTAATCTGACTTCATATTCGAAAACATCTCTATTTATACTAGAAGAATTCCGCTAGAATTGCAGAATTTGGCAGAAAGTGTGATGTCATAAATAACAGTGACAGAATTCAGCAGAATTCTGCAGAAATACATACAAACATATTCAAAGATTATCTTTCAAGTTCAATTAAACAGGATATACAAAATATTACATAATAAAAGCAATTACCTAAGATATGACATAATCTGTAAAACATCGTCTGTCAACTGTCAAAAACCCAATGTTTACCAATAAGAAAAACGCCCACGAGAAATCAATGACCCGTAGAACGCAATAATTCAATGAACGTAATAGACATAAACGTAACAGGTACACATAAATGTTGTAACATGCCGGTAACTCACTATCAGCCAAATTATCCAA